>NC_071108.1:37420000-37422500 GCF_024256425.1 Clarias gariepinus | reverse complement strand
TTAGTGAGCGTTAGTAAGTGCACCTCTCGGGGGAGGCTGGCGATGGCGACGGATCCGTCCGTGTTGTATTTGATGGGCGACCCCCCCTCCTGGATCAGCGTGCCGTAACCTGTGGCGGTGAAGAAGGCGGGGATTCCTGCTCCTCCGGCCCGGATCCGCTCGGCCAGCGTTCCCTACAGAACCAGAACCAGTACCAGTACAGTAAATCAACAAATAATAAGTTAATCAACAAAAATGGATTACAAAACACTCCTTTAGTTTAGTGGTTAATGAGTGTGTGTTTTGAGACGACTGTGTGTGTGTGTGTGTGTGTGTGTGTGTGTGTGCACAGCTTACCATACAGTACAGTAAGAGTTTAAATAAATACAAACCCCGTATTTCACGCTATATCCCTGTTACTGTACTCCACCATCACAGCCACAATGCCAAAAATATTGGGACAGTTGAGTGTGTGTAACGTCAGTGTTTCTGTTAATCACACTACATGAGGATGAGAACCAGTGACACCAGCGGGTCCAGTTTAGTGAGACCATTACACAGATCCTCAGCTCCGTCACTGTACTGGGTCTACACTTGATAGTGTGTGTGTGTGTGTGTGTGTGTAATCTGAGCAAAAATCCACATGTCCTTCTGCACTAATGCCATCACTCACCCCCAGGTCACCCTCAGGTCACCCCCAGGTCACCCCCTGAGAGACGCTGATCACAGCTTGGACACTCCTCTTCCTTGGTGAGTAGTGTGTGAGGTGGTGTGTGTACAGTGCTGTCTGAGTCATTAGGTTCAGACTGGACCTTGTGTCTTTATCGTTATTTATTATTTAATATTCTCTTTATATTTTGTATGAAGAAAACAAATAAAGCAATATATGAGGCATTAACAGTGTACACTTTTTAAAAGAGGAAAAAAAGCCAGCAGTGTGGCCGAATTTAAAACAATAGGGTACCATCGTGTAGACAGTTAAGGACAGTTAGGGACAGTTAAGTCTAGTATAAGTAGTTAAGTCAGGTATATAACTTCAGTCTTCTTAAGAAAAGAATCTGTTTAAAAAGAACTCTAGTCTATTCAGGGTGAGACTGTCATGTCTAGTACAGACGAATATGTGTCTTATCTACAGGTAGGCTATATATATATAAGATGTAATTACATGAAAACGTCCTTATAGAACAGATCATATATCCTGTGTAAACACACATTAATCCAGCTACTAAACATTAACACACTGGTCTGATAAAGTGGAGTGTTACTGGTCAGTGTGGTTTTCCTTTACTGTGTCAGGAGTTTGGGTTTCCTTATACTGTATGTTGATGCTAATAAGTTAATCAACAAAACTGGATTGCAAAACACTTGTTTCACACACACACACACACACACACACACACACACACACACACACACACAGAGCATCCTCAGGTGTATGTACAGTACGATCCTAGTCTGTACTGCTTATATATAATAAATAAACTCAGGTCGTTTACGGGACCAAATAAATGTAGACACATTGAGGTCTTTATATCAGCGTTTGTGAATATTATCATTTCTATAAGGTTTATTCTTCCTAAGAGAGAGAGACTGGAAGTTGTAGTTGTAGTGAAAGTCTGGGTGTAATACAGATACCATGTGATACCACTAGGGGATCATTTATATGGTTTAATAACATTACGCTCTGACTGGTTTGATGATCCTAAAGGTATTATCTCGACGTATGAAAATTAACAGCTCCAAGTCATTTAATATTAGAGTTAATTTTATCAGCTATTTTAAATTTTAGTCTTAGTCCCGAGGTAAAACGTGATCTAGTCTAGCCGAAAGCCTTTTTTTTTATGGGGGGTTGTTTTTTTTACAAAATAATTATATATATATATATATATATATATATATGAATTTACACACTTGGACTGTTGTAGTGATTCTGTAGCTCCTCTGGGTCACAATCATTTACTAAACTATTAGCTTAATGTGTTTAGCAACGGTTTAACTATAAAATAAAATTAAATTTATCACAACATGACAACAAAACAATCACCACAAAGAGTCTGTAAAACTGGGTCATTATTATGGGATGCCTTGATGCGTCTCTTCAGGTTTGTGGTATTTTTCTCAGCAACTGTGATCCCCCCTCTGTTTCCCCTTCGATATTTAACACGTCAGCTTTTTTCTCCCCGGTTCAATATGACAAAAATACAGTGTAGTGATCAGTACAGTGACATGTACAGTAACATGTACAGTGACGTGTAGTGATCAGTACAGTGACGTGTAGTGATCAGTACAGTGATCAGACAGTTTATAAAGTATGTGTCAATACCAGATATAGAAATATAACTCTACTGTATTAAACGCTTTTCAGTGTCCATCATTACCAACATCCCAGGGTTAGGGTTATGATCAAGGTGACATCATATAGTGAATAGTCTTGTGTTGCTGTAGTAGGACTGGAGACCGTTTCTACACCCTGTGTGATCTGGGACTGAGGTGTCCAGAGTTACATGATTGAGGGTTAGAC
>NC_071108.1:37410000-37415000 GCF_024256425.1 Clarias gariepinus | reverse complement strand
AGGTTTGGATTTTTTTTCTCCCTAAATAATAAAAACCATCATTTAAAAACTGCATTTTGTGTTTACTTGTGTTATCTTTGACTAATAGTTAAATGTGTTTGATGATCAGAAACATTTTGTGTGACAAACATGCAAAAGAATAAGAAATCAGGAAGGGGGCAAATAGTTTTTCACACCACTGTATATGTGTGTGTGTGTGTGTGTGTGTGTGTGTGTGTATATATGTGTGTGTGTGTGTGTGTGTGTATATATATGTGTGTGTGTGTGTGTGTGTGTATATATATGTGTGTGTGTGAGACTGACCCAGCGTTGTTACTAACAGCAGTGAGTCTCTTCACTCCGGTCTTCAGTAAACTGTTTATCAGATTCTCAGGGATTCCACACAGACCAAAACCTGTAAACACACACCGAGTTACAGACACACACACACACACACACACACACCCCGCGTTACAGACACACACATATAACGTTTACTGGTTTTGCACTATTTATGTCGTCTGTAAAAAATAAAATACAATAAAAAAGTATATTCCTCCTCTCTGGGTTAGCTAGTTAGTCTTTATTACCTTTATTTATGTTGTAATTTATGTTAGGTCTCTCTGTCCTGTCTCCGCTAGCCAGTTAACTAGGCCTCTTCGTTAGCTAGTTTAGTTTTTCTGTTAATTTATGTTGTATGTAGCACCTTGGTCCTGGAGGAATGTTGTTTTGTTTCACTCTGTACTAACTGTATATGGTTGAAGTGACCATAAAGCCTACTTAAACTTGAACACACACAGACTCGAGTGTGATATCACTTTTATACAACAGTCCCACAAACACCATTAATTATCAACAGATTATAAACTGTTTCCTTATTCAACTAGTTATTTAGCTCCGCCCACACACATCAATCTGCATCTGGAGGAACTAACTAACCTGGTGAGGGACAGTGAGTGAGGGACAGTGAGTGAGGGACAGTAAGTGAGGGACAGTGAGTGAGGGACAGTGAGTGTAATCCCGCGGAGGTGAGTGTGGAGTTAAACTCTGGATCCAGAAGGTGAGGAGAATAAACCATGGAGCTGGTGGACGGTCCTGAGAAACTCACAGGATTTACTGTATATTTACACTTATTACACTTTAGAGTATCAGCTCCGTTTAATAGGAAGCTAGTGCACTATGTAGGGTGTACAATCCCCCTTGTTCCACACAGTGAGTAGTGCCCTTGATCAGGGGTTAGAGAAGGATTTGGGATTCGGCCTCGTGTTAGAAGCTAGTTAGCTTTGGACGGTTCAGAGGCGATTCAGAACGACTTAGAAGTGATTAGTGCAGAGACGCCCAGTCATACAGAGAGTTACACAGCACAGTGCTGTTACTGTCTATTATCAGCACTCGGGGTTAACGCCTCTCGTCCAATCAGATTACTATAAACATGTGACTTATTGCATGTGTGTGTGTGTGTAAGAGTTTGTGTGTGTGAGAGAGTTTGTGTGAAAGAGTTTGTGTGTGTGTGTGTGTGTGTGTGTGTGTGTGTTTGTGTGTGTGTGTGTGTGTGTGAGAGAGAGAGAGAGATAAACACCTCCCACCAGAAGTGTCGCTCCATCAGGGATGTCTCTGACAGCGTCGGTCGGGTCCGAGTAAAACTTAGAACGATGAAGAGAGGACGTGGAGAAATAACACCAACATGCCTACACACACACACACACACACACACACACACACACACACACACACACACACACGCATATTAGGATCAGTAAACAAAATACATACAGGTAGTGTTTATCAACAGCTTATTATTTAGTTGATTTGTTTCTTTACAGGTACACACACACACACACACACACTGACTCTCAAACCTTTGGGATCACTGGCAAAATGTCTGTTTTTGTTAAGTGATTTATTTTCTAGATTCTACATCAATACTGGACTTTTACAAAACTATAAAATAACACACATGGCTTTAGTTAATTATGTAACACTAAGATAAGATCAGATAAATTGTGAAAATAAAAAATAGGGACGGTACAGTGTATAAATACAAGAGAAAAAGAAAAGACAAACAATAATTGCACTTTCAAACCAACTAATTGCGCAGGGGTAACACTGCACTGCCATTATCTCACAGTTCTGTTGCCATGAATTACACTAAGATGGGGTTATTGTACAGTTGCTGTTGCACCTAAATCTAAGATAAGATAACGGTATTGTAATATCATATTTAAAATATTGTAATTATTGTAAAAAAAAATATTTAGATAACTATCATTCAGTTGTTATTTTAAGACATGAAGGTCAGCTGTTCTGGACCAGGTCTCACAAGAACAGATTCGTGTCGAGTGTGTTTGTGAAACCCAACAAGACCCAAACTGAGCTCCGCTGTAGAGGAGAAGTTTAGAGTCACCAGCCTCAGAAATCACCAATTAACAACCAGCACCTCAGATTAGAGCACAGAGTCATCAGATCTACATTACGTCATTTACATTACATCATTTACATTACGTCATTTACATTACGTCATTTGGCATCTGATCCAGAGCGACTTACATTTTTATCTCATTACACATCTGAGCAGTTGAGGGTTAAGGGCCGCGCTCAAGGGCCCAACAGTGGTGACTTGGTGGTTGTGGGGTTTGAACCTGGGATCTTCCAACACACACGTGTGTATGTGTGTGTGTGTGTGTGTGTGTGTGTGTGTGTGTGTGTGTGTGTGTGTGTGTGTGTGTGTGTATAGACACTGATGAGGTCATGATCTGTGTGAGGTAGTGGAGGCTCTTACTGATTTATATTTATCCTTCACTCCTACTCCTGTGTTTATACGCCACTTCTGTCTCTATTCCTCTGTCTCTCTATTCCTGTCTGTCTGTCTGTCTGTATTCCTCTGTTTCTCTGTCTCTATTCCTCTGTCTGTCTCTCTGTCTCTATTCCTCTGTCTGTCTCTCTGTCTCTTTTCCTCTGTCTGTCTCTCTGTCTCTATTCCTCTGTTTCTATTCCTTTGTCTGTCAGTGTTTTTGGATTAACAATTCAGTGGTGTTTTTGTTTACATTTGTGTTGCCAAAGCTTAAAGATAAGGCACAAGAAAATAACGGGAGTAGAGAGTAAACAAATAAAATAAACAATAGTGTAGTATATAGTACACCTAGTATGAGGCGCCGTATAGGGATTAAATCCAACCTCACACACACACACACACACGAGACGGTGTATACACACACAGTATACATGAAACAGTAACACAAACACACAGTCAAACCCGAAATTATTCACACCCCCGGCAAATTCTGACGTAAAGTACTTTTGTTCAACCAGCAGGTGTTTTTTGACCAGAAAGGACACCGGCGTCTCCTAGAAGATAATAAGATGAAGAGGCATCATTGTGCAAAAAAATTATTTCTCAGCTTTTATTTACATTTGAACAAAAAGTGTCATGTCCAAAACAAATGTTTGGGGGGTAATTAAATAATTGGTAATTAACCCTCCTGTAACCTTCAGATTTACTAACATCTCTTATCCTTGGGGTCAATTTGATCCCAGCAAACTCCAGAAAATTATCATAATTAAAATTGTTAACAAGTTAATATCTAAAAGTTTCACATATCAAAATGACCCCAAAAGATAATAGGAGAGTAAAATAATTAAAGAATTCTGATTTCTGCCCCACTCTAACCTCTAAAGATAAAGAGTGAACAGAGACAGAGCCACCGGTCAGTTTCCTGAGGAACACCAGGAGAGCAGCAGGACCAGACGGCATCTCAGGCCGTATCCTCAGAGCCTGCGCAGACATCTAGCACCCGTGTTCACTGAGATATTCAACATCTCTTTATCTCAGTCGGTGATCCCCACATGCTTCAAAGAGTCCATCATTGTTCCTGTCCCAAAGAAACCTCATCCTGCTTCCCTCAATGACTATCGCCCTGTAGCCCTCACCTCAGTAGTGATGAAGTGCTTTGAGCGCCTGGTCAGAGACTTCATCATTTCTTCACTACCGGACACACTCGACCCACTACAGTTTGCATACCGCCCGAACCGTTCGACTGATGATGCCATCTCTCACGACCTGGTTGGGGAACAGCACCATGCAGGACAGACGAGCTCTACAGAGGGTGGTGCGATCAGCTGTGCGCATCATCCGCACCGAGCTCCCTGACCTGCACTCGATCTACAGCAGGCGGTGCTGGACCAAGGCCAGGAAGATGGTGAAGGACCTCAGCCACCCCAAAAATGGACTGTTTACTCTGTTGCGGTCTGGGAAGCGATTCCGCTCCTTGAAGGCCAACACAGAGAGACTGAGGAGGAGCTTCTTCCCGCAGGCGATAAGGTCTCTCAATCACAACAACCACAATCACACCACAGGACTAATATTATCTCTATTACATTCAACACTGACTGGGCATTCATGGACACTATGGACACATTCATACACACTTTTTGCACTATATACACTTTCATTATGGACCACTGCACAAATCACTTTAATAATAAGACACTTTAAGAAGTCACTTTATGCATATTTGCACACCTCAGCCATTTTTACATTAATTATATGGACAAATTTCTATTTTCTTCCTTTATATTTCTATATTATATCTATTTTGTTCTTATTTGTACAGTATATTTTTATTTTATTTTACTTAGCACAGTATATTTTATATTTATATTTTATATATTTATATTTTTAGTTAATTTCATTTTCCTGTAATATTTCTTTTACTGCAATATAATATATATCTTTATTTTTACTTGTACAGTATATTTTACCAGTTAACTTTATTTTCTACCGTGTTACCTTTTATTCACATTTATTTCTTATGTTTAAGCTTATATTTTAAGGTCACTGCATATCGTACTGTGTATGACTGTGTTCGTGACAAATAAAAATTTGAATTTAAATTTGCAGCACGAACCCCTGAGGAGTGTGAGACACGGGACACGCCCTGTTAATGACGTGATGAAGTGCTGTTTATAACAGAGAATCTCAAATAAACAATTGTGTACACTGAAATACTTTAATATAAGAATAT
>NC_071108.1:37380000-37405000 GCF_024256425.1 Clarias gariepinus | reverse complement strand
GAGTTGGACAGGCGGATTGTGGAGTTAGAGAGCAAGTGCGCCGCTCTGCGGGCGGAGAGAGCAGGTCACTGACAGGGCGCCGTGCGCTGCGTTCGCTCGCGGTGCTCGTGTTCCTTCTTATTACTTTCATTTAGCAGTTAGCATGCTAGTGAGGCTAAGCTAGCCAAACAGTAATTAGCATGTAGCTTACAGCAGGGGGCGTGCGTGCGTTCACACGTATTCATTAAAGCTCCGCCCTTCGGTGCTCTGATTGGCTGGCATTTTCCCGCCCGCTGGGCGCGCGCCCTCATGCACGAGGACGGTTGTTTAGGTCATGCGGATCGCCCGATTGGTGGAGTGCGCTGTCACGATGACGCGTCAGCCAATCAGAGCGCAGCGGGGGCGGGGAAGGGAATCCGAGCCGGAAATACGGGTGTGGCAGCACGAGCGAGCGCCCAGTCAGATTAGTTTAAAGCTATTAATAAGAGTTTAATAATAAAAGTTAATAAGAATTTAGTGTTTAAAATCTATCAAATATTGTGTTTAAAATCCTAAATACACCAACATTTAACATCTGAGATAAATAAATACATAATGTGTTTTATGAAGCTAACTTTTAGCTAGCACTCTGTCTGAGTGAGCTCACTGTTCCTCCTGTCAGAGTTATAGAGTTATAAAAATGATACTCATCTGTAGTGTTTACCAGAGTTTTACCACATATCTGAAAACTTTTATATTTAAGTTTAATATTTAATTATAATGAACCCTTTTCCCCCCATGTTCCTGACGTGAGAGATGCTATAAGCCCATGAGCACTGCAGGATGAAGGAGGTTATAGTGAGGTATTATTGAGGTTATAGTGAGGTTTTATTGAGGTTATAGTGAGGTTATATTGAGGTATTATTGAGGTATTATTGAGGTATTATTGAGGTTATATTGAGGTTATAGTGAGGTATTATTGAGGTTATAGTGAGGTATTATTGAGGTATTATTGAGGTTATATTGAGGTTATAGTGAGGTATTATTGAGGTTATAGTGAGGTATTATTGAGGTTATAGTGAGGTATTATTGAGGTTATATTGAGGTATTATTGAGGTTATAGTGAGGTATTATTGAGGTTATATTGAGGTATTAAGGATATTATGATGAAGTTGTAATGAGATATTCAGATGTTGATGTGATCACATGATCTGTCTCTCCTGTAGATGATGATTACTTACAGAACGCAGCGACCGTGCTGGAGAAGTTAAAGAACTCGTACACACACGCGGGAGAGAGCAGCAGTCTTCCCAAACTGCTACAGGATTACACACAAGTATATAAACACACACACACACACACACACACACACACACATCTTTATCATTTCATTTGTATCAATATGTATTTTGAGGGGTTGTGCTGTGTAGGGAAACTACAGGTCGTCCCTGACTTACGAACATTCGAGTTACAAATTTCAACAGACCGTGGTTCGACTTCCGGTTCAGTCATGGAAGTAGCTCCTAAATGTCACACTCCTCGCGTGGAACTCGTTCGTAAGTCAGTGACTACCTGTAATCAGGGTTCTCACGGTGTTGGTTCTGCAGGTAATCCTAGACATCACGTTCTATGAGGAGAACAAGCTGGTGGACCAGGAGTTCCCTGAGGAGATCTCACCGTTTAAGATCCAGGAGCTGCTGCAGGACCTGACTGAGCCGGAGCTTTTAGCCGCACGCCTCGCGCCCGGCCAGGAGGTATGGCCCCGCCCTACCCACGATGCACTGTTCACTGGTACAGCACACCTGAGCTGTGGAGTGTGTGGGATTTGGGACACGTCCTCATAATCATAATAATAATAATAATAATAACAGTAAAATAGTTCAGAATGCTGTGTGTGTGTGTGTGTGTGTGTGTACAGGTGCAGGCGGTGTTGGGTTTGGAGCTGTTGGAGTGTGTGTACTGGCGGCGCGGAGCTCTGCTCTACATGTACTGTCACACACTGCACCAGAGGAAACAGTGGATCAAAAAGAACAAGGCCACCTTCCTCAAAGTAACACCAGCACCATACACTCAGTGTCAGTGTGTTAGTGTTAGCATTCAGCACGTAAATGTGTGTGTGTGTGTGTGTGTGTGCAGTGTGTTCAGGAAGGTGTGCGGTACCTGCTGAAGATGCTGCAGGTGAGGAGCTCGGTGAAGCTCAGCGATGCCGTCGTCTTCCATGACTCCAGTACCGCTAACCTTCTGTCTGAGGGTACACACACACACACACACACAGATGTTGTGATAGGTGATATAGTGTATGTATACTGATCTACCAGGTCTCTCTGCCTCTCTCTCAGGTGCACTGTCGGACACACACCTGCTGACCATGATGTACATCGGCGAGCTGTGTTTCTGGGCGGTGAAGTATGAGGACGGGGGAGGGGGAGGAGGAGGAGGGGGCGGCTTGGACTCGGCTCAGGGTCGAGACGACACGCTGCACTTCAGAGACATCGGCACACACATCCTGCTGAAGTACGTGCGAGTGTGTGAGGGCCCGCTGCAGGGACAGGGCTGGAACACGGAGAACGCCAAGGAGATCCTCAGCATCCTGCAATAAACACGCACACACACACACACACACACACACATACAGCTCCTCGATCTGCTCCTGTTTTAAGTGTAAAATATTAGCATTCTGTTTTTTTTGTTTTTTTTTTATTCCCGTAAAGCAGTCATAATTTATACAAGTTATTTATTTTATTGTATTATAATTTCTGTGATCAGGCAGAAATGGTACACACACACACACACACACTCTGACAGTGTTTGCGGTCAGTATTTTTCGGGCTGAGTGTTGTGTACAATGGTGTCTCTCCCCCCTTGACCCCCTCACCCCCATACACACACACACACACACACACAAACACACACACACACAGGGTCTATCTTTATCACTCTGTAATCTTCAGATTTTGATATTTTGTGCACTTTGGAAAAAAATATCTGCTTTGTTTACTTTTGCAGTTTTATTTCACTGTTTATTTACATTTCAAAGAAAATAAATTTTGGTTTAAGAAATGTTTACAAAGGATTTAAAAAAACATCTGTGTGTTTATTTATCAATTTTTATTTTCTTTATCCAATGTATTATATTTCCCCTTATTCTTTATTTGTCTTCTTTTTTGTTTATAAAGTTATTTTATTTACTTGCTCTGTGTAACACTTTAGACGTCTCTCTGTACTTTCTTCATCTTTTTCATCTGTTTCTCCTGATTTAACTCCTTTTACTTACTTTCTACTTATTTAATTACCTGTTTATTTATTATTATTATTATTTAAATCAAACTGTGTTACACCTCATGGGATTGGATCAGAAGCCGATCACCAGGTTACCATGACAACCTTTAGCCTTCTGGTCATCACCATTAGCCAAGTGTGAGGATTAGCTTAGCACAAAGCTACGGCTAAAAGTTATTAAATTCAAAATTCAAATTTTATTTGTCACATACACAGTCATACACGATATCGGACCGCCGGTGACCTTAAAAAGAAAATAAAAACTATACATAAGGAATAAATATTAATAAAAAGAAATGAAATACAAAATAAATGTTAACCTGATGATGTTATGATAATAATAATTATTTTCATATGAAGCGTGGTTTGTCCTTTGGCCCTGTACTTTCATCATAAACTCATCTCATTTGTAGGCTGGAATCATATATATGATAAGGTTTTTATTCCCAAAACCTTTCTTCTTTGTCTTTCAGCTGTTCCCTTTCAGGGGTCGCCACAGCGAATCATCTGCCTCCATCTAACCCTATCCTCTGCATCCTCTTCTCTCAAACCAACTAACTTCATGTCCTCTCTCACTGCATCCATAAATCTCCTCTTTGGTCTTCCTCTAGACCTCCTGCCTGGCAGTTCCAACCTCAGCATCCTTCTACCGATATATTCACAATCTCTCCTCTGAACATGTCCAAACCACCTCAATCTGGCCTCTCTGACTTTATCTCCAAAACATCTAACGTGGGTTTTCCCTCTGATAAACTCACTCTTGATCCTTGTCACTCCTGAAGAGAACCTCAACATCTTCAGCTCTGCTACCTCCAACTCTGCCTCCTGTCTTTTCTTCAGTGCCACTGTCTCTAAGCCGTAGAGCATCGCTGGTCTCACCACTGTCCTGTACACCTTTCCTTTCATTCTCGCTGATACTCTTTTATCGCACAACACACCTGACACTTTTCTCTACCCATTCCACCCTGCCTGTACCCGCCTCTTCACCTCCTTTGAACACTCTCCGTTGCTCTGGACCGTTGACCCTAAGTACTTAAAATCCTGCACCTTCTTTACCTCTGCTCCCTGTAGCCTCACCGATCCTCCTGGGTCACTCTCATTTACACACATGTAATTTTATTCCCTTAATAAATACTAATATTACGATAGAATCATATTTTTACAAAACAAAATGCTGACATGCTGACATGCTGCAACGAGTGTAGTAAGTGTGTGTGTGTGTGTGTATCAGGAATAGGTTGCTCAAATTAAAAAGTTTTTTTTTTTTATTAAATCACAAAAAATATGTAAAGGTACAAAAATCAGATATTAAAGATTGACTTATGCAAATAATTATAAACAGTTAAATATAAGTTATACAATATAAACAAACTTTAAAAAATAGAGATATTAAACTCTCACAGCAGATGACACCAGAATTTTTTTGAAGAATAAATCTCAAGTATCATATGCGTTATCTGTGATTAAACAACTCTCTATAGCCTCTGGATTATCTCTTAATATTGGTAAAGGTGAAATGATGCCATAATTGCTAATATACCTGTTAAAAATACTGTTCAATATTTGGGCATTTAAATATTAAAAGATGTGGTTGAGAAACAACAACTAAATTCTTCCGACAGGCTGAAAAGAGAGTCTACTGTACGTATGTAATAATTAATTACAAAGAGATTTGTCTGTTTATGGAAGAGAACTCCTTTCTAAAGCAGAAGGTCTGTCTCGCCTTGTTTACCCAAAGTAAACAAAAGTTTACGTAAAGTTTAATCATCTTTAATTTCATCGGGGAAAATAGATTACAAAAAATAAAACAGTTAATTCTTGCAAATAATAAAACAGAGGGAGGACTTGAAGTATTAGACTTTCATTAAGTCAACCATGTGTTTAAGATCAACTGGTTTAAAAAAAAAAATCTAATAAACCCCACGACTTTATGTATTTTTTTTTATTCCATCTCAGATATTTAGTGAGATGTGAGTAGATGAGTAGATTAGTAGAAGGTGTGTAGTGACTTCTGGGTTATTTTTGCTCTCTTGTGGTTTTGTCTATTACACTGGATTAACTAAACGGTTTGAGTTTGCGCGAGCCGTAGCGCGTGTCCTCCGCTCTGCAGGACTACAGATCCCAGCGTGCTCGCGACCTGCTCAGCCAATCAGCGCTCAGCGTCACATCCGGGAGCCCCGCCTCTTCCGCCCGCAGCGCAGCGCGAGCTTTTACATCTAACGTCGAGTTTATTCACAATAAAATAATAAAGAACTTTAAAGATTGACTGAATAATAAATGAGTTAGCATGATAGTTAGCCACCATTAGCGCCATGCTAACGCTGTGTGGGACGTTTAGTTTTGGGGCGTTGAGATATATATTTTAAAGAAACGTAAATTAAATATGGCACATAGTGGATTAAAGATTATAACATTAGTGTAAAAGTTTATTAGTTATTATTATTATTATTATTATTATTATTATTATTACAAGTAAATTAAAATCACTGTAGCCTCGACGACTGTGTTTACTTCCGGTATCAGTGTGACGTCACTGTCCACGCAGTCAGGTGTTTCAGCACTTCCGGGAGAGTGAAGATCAGATCCCAGTGAAGTCTGGAGCTGTGAGAGGTAACACCAGGTCAGATCTGTAGAGTTATTCTGCTCTGTGTGTGTGTGTGTGTGTGTGTGTGCGTGTGTGAACACCTGTGTGACTGTGAGACAGGTGAGATGTTGAGTCCAGCTGCAGTGTTGAGGAGTCTGAGGAACATCAGTCTGTTCAGTGACTCCAGGAGGAGGAGGAGGAGGAGGAGTGAAGGAGCAGAGCAGGAGCTCAGAGAGGAGGACTGTCACCTCCGTCACCTCCCTGTGAGTCTGCTGTGTTACGATTATGGTGTGTGTGTGTGTGTGTGTGTGTGTGGTGTTGTGTAGTGACGTGGTGTTTGCGCGCAGGTGGACGTGCAGCTCCTGCTCCTGACCTTCCTGACCCCGCGGGACCTGTGCAGGCTCGGGGCGACGTGTCACTACTGGAGCTGGATGGTGCGCGACCCGCTGCTCTGGAGGTACTTTCTGCTCCGGGACGCGGCGCTCTGGAGCTCTGTGGATCACATGTCTACCCCGAGACTGCACTACCTCGCCGAGCCCCCAGGGGGAGACAGTGAGGCTGACAGTGAGACGGAGACGGAGCACCTGGACTTTATGGCAGAGTGAGTGACAAACACACACACACACACACACACACACACAGTTAGTCTCGACTATGAGGTTGTTAAATGTCCCCGTCTCTGCTGTAGATACCTGCGCTGTTGTCCCGAGTGTCGCTCTCGGCAGTGCTGCACTCCTCCCTTCGCTCTCTCTTCCTTCCTGCACTCCCTGGTGTCGGACACAGAACCCCGGTTCTCCATGTTCGGCCCTGGACTCGAGCAGCTCGACGTCTCGCTCATGAACGTCATGATGAACTCTCCTCGCGTCCTGAAAGTAGCGGGGATTCCACAGCGGCAGATCAACGGTACACACACACACACACACACACACACACACACACACACACTGTAGCTGATGAGAGAGTTGGTCATGGTTCCAGAGCGGTGTATGTGGAACCCGTGGCTCCTCCTACCTGCCCTGTGAGCCGCGAGAGCCGTTAGCCTTCTCCACACAGGCTCCGCCCACTAGTGCTCCTATTACACTGTTTAGCTGTAAGTCACAGATTACTGGACCTGATTTATGGGTCATTCTCATGCTCTGTGTGTGTGTGTGTGTATGTGTGTTAGGTATTGGATCAGGGATCAGTTTTTTGTACGACGCCCAACACAAGTTTAACATCATCACTTTGTACTCCACCTACAGGTACGGAGGTGCACACACGTCCTCATAATAATAATAATAAACACACTGATGATCACATGACCACTCGCAGTACAACTCTGTGTGTGTGTGTGTGTGCGCGCGCAGGGCAGAGAGAGACCGGGCGCGGGAGGAGAGGTCGAGGGTGGAGAGTAAGGTCTTTTTTCAGGATGATGATGATGATGATGATGGAGGAGGAAGGCGGAGCTTCAGCGTGGCTCCCCAGTTCCAGGAAGTGTTCCGCTCTGTTAACGGCTTCATTTACGTGGCTAACGCGGAGACACACACAGGTGGGCGTGGCACTGCGCTGACACTATGTCTCCATTTTCATGTCACCTTTAGTTCTGCTTCAGACAATACACACACTGAATTAGTGTATGGGTGACGCTTTGTGTGTGTGTGTGTGTGTGTGTGTGTGTGTGTGTGTGTGTTAGCTGTAAGGGAGGAGGAGTTTGCTCAGATCAGCGCGGCGCTCCAGCCCGTGTTCGGTCCCCCGTCCCGTCCCCTCCTCGTCCTCTCCTGTGTGTCCAGAGACGGAGAGAACCGGAGGACGAGTGTGTGTGTTTCTGTCGCTCATCAGCTACAACTCAGCCTGCTGCCCAACCCCTGGATGGTGACCACACACACACACACACTGACACTCACACACACACACACACTTACACACTGACACTCACACACACACACACACTTACACACTGACACTCTCATACACACACAGACACACACACTGATACTTACACACACACACACTGACACTTACACACACACACTGACACTTACACACACACACTGACACACACTGACACTCACTGACACTCACTGACACTCACACACACTTGCACACTAACGCACACACACTCACACTAACGTGCACACTTACTCACTCACATACACACAGCATTATTCAATGCACTCTCTTATAGTGGAGTATTAATTAGTGTGTGTGTGTGTGTGTGTGTGCAGGTGCAGGACGTTGTGGCTGACTCTCTCTCAGGACTGATGGAGGGGATCGGCTGGTTACTCAGACACTCAGGACTCAAAGTCTAGACGACCAGACTGTATATCTGTATAGTTTTATTCAGTCATTTTCTCTAATAACAAACGTGTTCACGTGTGTGTGAGATGGGACAATGTAACATGTTCACGTGTGTGTGAGATGGGACAATGTAACGTGTTCACGTGTGATTTACTGTCTCACACCTGCTGGGTTTTTATAGAGTTTTTTACTCAGAATATTATTCATGTTTATTATAAACAACATATTCAGTTGTCCTCACTGTGTGTGTGTGTGTGGGCACCGAATTGAGGACAAATCTCATACCAGTTAACTGGGGACCTCTCAGCAGGTGGACACACACAACACACAATTTGTTCCAGCATTCTAAACCTGTTCATGAGACTGCAAATTATATTTTTAAAATCATTTTTTATGTAAGGGGTGGAGCTTCCAGCTCAGCGCCTGATTGTCCTTCACACACTACTGGATTTGTGGTTGTCTGAGTTTTTAAGGGAATCACTGTATTCAAATGTTCGTCTCTTGAACACGTAAACATCATTCATTTATTTATTAAAGCATTTAATAAAAGACACACCCGTAATAATGAGCACTGTGTACCTTAAAAAAGGTGGAGAGAATGTTAGAGAGGTGGAGGACAATTCAGACATAACTTCTCTTTCCTCATTAATAAGTTAAATGGGTTTGCTGTGGACACACCCAGCCTTGGAAATTCTTGCTCCACAGTGCCCCTAGTGGAAGTGTGCTCCTGAATATGGCACATGGTGCCTTCAGAGCATTTAAACTGATTCAAATTGATGTGAATTAACATGAAGCACATGACGAGTCAGAGTCTAGGAAGTGTGAACTGTAAAGTACATCCATTTATTCATGTTAATTAAAGATTCATTCACTTGAAACAGCTCTCATAATTTTTATGTATGTCTGTGAACTCTCATTATAAACTACCATTCATAATTTGTTTGGTGGAAACAATAACAGTACGTTAATAACATTTGATATCAATCAGTTTACACTAATGGCTACGTTTACAAAACGATTACCAGATGGAAACAACAACAGGTTTAAAAGGAAGTTATATATTTCTTCATGATGAAACCCTGTCACCTGCTCATTTATTATCTACTGATTCATTACAGGAAAATTGAAGTGGAACAGAGCATACGGTGTATGTGTGAGGAGTGTGTGCTTTGGCTCAGTGTGCAGACATGCAGTGCAGAAAACCTGTTTATTCCAAATTAATTAAAACTGGGAAAAGGGGGAATCTCTCTGTATACTGTATATTGCAGTATAATAGAATATTGATGCTTATAACTATGTACTGTATATAATGCAAAAAAATTATGCACTATAAAATTACCAACACGTAAACAAACCAAAAGAAGCTGGAGTGTGACACTGCGTGCTATGACTGGACTGGTTTCTTGCAGACGACTTGCAGAGTCAAACTCCAGTGAGCACCAGTGAGTTCTCCATGAGATGAGAACTTAAACCAGGGTGGGGCATCAGGCTGGATCAGACAGGTCCAGAGGGCAGGAGTGCTCGGGATCAGGGGTATCTCAGGAGTGCCATGAGGGGAGATGATATCTGAGAGGAGTGGAGTGTAAATTTCATGCCATTATATATGATAAAGCGAGACAAAACCTAGTGAAGGATCTGGATAAAGAGGCTGGATGGCCTGATAGTGGAGCTTACTGAACTGAGTTTAATTTAATAAACCGTACCTTACAATCCATGGCATCAGTCCTGCCCTGATGGAGACCTAGCCTTCAGGTTCTTTAAGCGCTCCTCTATTTGATTGATCCACGTTTCTTTGGAGCAGATCATACGATTTTCCAAGCGGTGGGTTTCTGTTGTCAGAGCAGCTTTTAGTAATTGATTGGTCGAATCAATTTTCATGGCTGGGTTTGAACTTCAAACTGACAGTGAGCTGGTTTTCACGTTGTTATTGGATGGTATCATTGAGAATATGGTCTACACAGAAATTCCCAGGATTTAACACAGCATCTGAAATACCTCAAGTTGACTTTAATCTGTCTTGAGCAGGGTCCAGGTTTCTCATCCATAAGAGGATTGGCAAGATCAGTGTCTGAAAGGGGTTTATTTTAGTCTTGATGGATTTGTTGGCTATCCTCCAAAGACACCACTCGAGTGAGGTGAGTGCTGCAATAGCTTGGCCGATCCTGTGGAGGACTTCGGAGGAGTACGCAACTTTCCATATTTGAATTCTTGAACCTTCTCTGTTTGGGAGCCTTCAAGATGTTCAGTGGGCTTTGACCCATCGGTTGCTGGAAACCTTTGTCAAACTTAGGTGTGGGCAGTGAACTCCTCGCATGGTTAAGTAGACATCAGTATGCAGATAGTTGGGATAAGTGGGGTAATAAACGCATTCACAATCATGAAGACGTTCACTGTTCGATTCCCACGTCAAATTCACTCCTCCATCAGCTGACAAATGGTGAAGACTTGATCACAACAGCCATGATGCGGTCCAAATCCTCCTTGTTCATCTCAGCTGTTCTGTCCGTAACTGAAGAATCTTCATTCATTCATGGAAAGAAGGCTGATGCCACGGTCATTTTTGCATTCCTGATGGTAACCTTCTTCAGGCGTACAGGCCACAAGCTTCCTCTGTAATGCTAACTTATTTAATGAATGATAGCTAGCTACTGTTAGCCTGGAGCAGCTAGCAACAAATCTAGTTTGTCAGCCAATTCATTTTAGACATATTGGCTAGCAATGTTAGCATGCTAGATCACCCTATGTGCTAGGATTTAAAATGTAAATTATCTTGGCTAAGACGATTTGTTGTATCACTAAATATTCCTGATGTAGCGGTTAACATGATTTGGCTAAATTGTTAGAACATAATAAAAATTTTAATGATGTCTTTGATTAGCATTTTAGCTTTATGTAGTGTTTTAAACAGCAAACTAAATTGTCATGTATCACTGAAAATAAGATATGTATAAATTAGTGTGTGCTTTGTCCCCTGACTAGCGCTGGTAATGAGCGTGTATCATGCTAACAGCCTGCGAGTACTGTTTCCTGCATGGACGCAGTGGTTTCCTGCTGTTGTTTTGCTTTTAATTAAAATAAACGTCCTGTTTGGTATCACTGTGTGACGACCTGCAGGAGAAAAGCTTTCATTTTGTTAGCGTGTTTGTTTATGCAGTGCTGAGAGCTGGAATGCTAATTAACGCGTACTTCTGCTCAGCATCAGGTTAGCGTTCTGCATGTTAGTTACTTGGTTTCGGGTCAGTGTGTGTGTGTGTGTATGTGTGTGTATAATAAGGATAAACATTCGACCTTAACATTTTGAACACAAACATCACAACACAAGCTAAATGTGTATATAATACTGGTATATAGGCTACAATAGTATAACAACTTATTTACCTTCTTCCAGATTTATACACTTCCTTGGGTTAGCTGCTAATTAGCCTGCATGCTAACTAAATGCTGGGTACAGCGTGAGTGACATTACTACACAGTGGTTCAGGCTCTGATCAGAGTCGTATCCACTCGCTAACTGAGGAAGTAGCATGCTAACAAGCGCTCGCCAGTACTTGCTAGCCTGGTAAGGTGTTTGTGTTGATTAGCCGTGTTAAATTTCCTGGACCTTTAGAGAGTTTGTGAACTTGATCAGTGTTTTTTTTTTTATATATACTGCACATTATTTATGGATGATTATTTGTTATTTATTTACACACCTGCTGCTATATAAAAACACGCCTTTTCTCTTTAAATCCTTTAAACACACACACACACACACACACACACACATTGATTTGAGTGGCGTTATGCTTGGCCCCGGGGGATCAGTAACTGGGGATAATCTGATTGCTGGTGTTCTGGCTGACGGTCAGCAGGTCAAGAGCAGCAAAATGAGAATAAACGTGGAGCTCAGGGCCGAGGGCGGGGTTACAGTCTGTAGGACACACGAGAACCGCCTCCGTATGTCTTTGTAATGTGGGAAAAAAGCAGAGCACCAGCAGGCACAGGGAGAACATGCAAACTCCACACACACACACACACACACACACACACAGACTGCAGGCAGGAATCTAACCCGTGACACTGGAGCTGCAAGGCTAACCACCACCCCACTGTGCTAGCAGGTTTTTTATTATAAGAAAATGTCATAGTTTTATATTTTGGTAAGATATTGTTACATTATAAAGTAAAACATTTTATATAAAAACATGAAATGATCTTTTCACCCCATTCAAGATAAATAAGTTAAATGTTCTAATATGAAAATTTCACTTGAAACTTTTAGTAAAGTATTCTTGTCGGTGTGTGTGTGTGTGTGTCTTAATCCCTGAGCTCAGTGTGTAGAGCGGCCGGTGGTAATAGATTTTAAATAGTATCTGTACAGGGCTCTTAACAAGGGTCGGTGTCGTTTACACAATCAAAATGTATGAAGATAGAAAAGAAACCATGAAGCGACTCTGGAGGGACTTGAACTCACAACCTTTGAACAGCTCCACCACTAAGCCTGGACGTCCACTGCACCACGGCGCCCCCCTGAGGAGGAGAAATGAACAGAACAGAGTGAACTCCGCTTGAGTTATCATAACGAACTGCACTTTACTGAGTGTGAGCTGTTTACTGTGGCGCCCTCACACACACTCACCTCACACACACTTCAGATTAGTTTCAGATGTAAATGACCTCATGACCTTTATTAGAGTGTACATGGTAATGATGCACTCACTCACTCATGACTCACTGATGGAGAGCAGATACACACACACACTCTGATCATGTGTGTGTGTGTGTGTGTGTACAGGAGCATCACAGTGCTCAGAGATAGAACCTGTAATAAGCTGCCTTTATCGCCATGACGTTTCTTCTTCTTCCTATTATTATTATTATTATTATTATTATATAAATATGAGGAGGGTTCTGTCTGTACATCGGGTCAGAACTCGCTCTCTCTCTCTCTCTCGCTCTCTCTCTGTGATATCTCTATGTTCCATACAGTGGAGGACCAGAAACCAGTTTCAGAAACATCTCTGTCTGTCTGTCCGGCCAGGTTACGTCACAGCGTCTAGAGCATCACAGCAACTGCAAAAGAATCAGTAAATTCTGTCCAGCGGTCGATTTAAAACCCGCCCACAGTTTGACGCACGAGCAGTACACTGTCAAAAAGTGTGACGTATAGTCCGACACAAAACTGATTTATGGTGCAAGGTTTAGTTTTTATAATGTACCTTTTTTTATAGTAAGCCATGACTACCTGCACTGTTGTGTGTGTGTGTGTGTGTGTGTGTGTGTGTGTGAAGAGAGGATTTTCCTTGAGGTGGGCGTGGCTATACACATCACTCAACAGAGCCAATTAACACAATAGTGTATTATGTATACACAGAGTATGAGGAAGACACAGGAATGACAATAATACACCTACAAGCTGCCGAAATACTCAATAAAAATAAATAAAAAAATACAGGTACATTATAAAAACTGAACCTTAAAACAAAATGTGGAGTAAAAGTGATGTTATGAACAGTTATGTGTGGGATTTAATAATCTACTGTAAAATAATCTACTAATGCGCTACTGTCTCAATGTAAACAAACACCTGCACCAATAGATATTAATTAGAAAAGATAAAGTGAATATTTTGACTGGGATTAGTTCATATTTTCACTTTGGCTGAAATAACAGCGCTGAAGTGGTATAAGTGAATTTTAACACGCTGGAGTGGTTTTAAGACAAAACTTCATCTTTATCCTTTGATCTACTTTTTCCATTTCTCATCTGTGATTCACTCTCCGATTACCGAACAGGGAGTGTATTTGTCTGAGCACCAAAGAAGGACAACTTAGTGTAAACAAGGCGTAAGATACTCAACCTTACAGAATGGGATTTCTTTGTATTAATAAGTTAGACAGAGAGTTCTGCTGTACAGAGAGACACACAGACATGGACGTGGGCTTCAACCTCTAATAATAATAATAATAATAATAATAATCATAATAACAATAATAATAATAATAATAATAATAATAATAATAATAATATCACTGATTACATTAAAGATCAAATTTTATACATTTAATAAACATTTTAACTGTTTATACAAATTATTTAACTGTCAATGATGCGGAAACACACACACACACACACGTATATGAGTATATTCAGTACATATACTGTAGATAGAGGGAGAGAGTGTGTGTGTGTGTGTGCGCGTGTAGGTGTGTGTTAATGAGTGTATGTGTGTGTGTGAGTGTGTGTGTATGTATGTGTGTGTTAATGTGTGTGTGTGAGTGTGTGTATTTATGTGTGTGTTAATGTATGTGTGAGTGTGTGTTAATGTGAGTGTGTGAGTGTGTGTACGTATGTATGTATATGTATGTGTGTGTGTGTGTTTATGAGTGTGTGTTAATGTGAGTGTGTGAGTGTGTGTATGTATATGTACGTGTTTGTGTGTGTTTATGAGTGTGTGTTAATGTGTGTGTGTGTGTGTGTGTCGCCAGGGGGCGCTGCTCTCAGACGTTATTTGAATCCCAAAGTCCAAAATCACTGTGCGGTTTTCCACTCACACACACACACACACACACACAGCATGTCGTCGGAGTCCGGAGTGTGTGTGAGTGTCTGAAGCGCGCGGAGGAGATCGGAGCTCTGGAGGAACACACACACACACACACTGAGCGCGAGGTGAGTCCTGATCTCCTGACTATATCCCGTGTGTGTGTGTGTGAGTGTGTGTGTGTGAGTGTGTTACACTCGGTACAAAGTTGTGTCAGAGCGAGTTACTGTGTGTCCTGTGTGTTAAAGCACATTACAGTCTTACTCCAGTGTGTGTGTGTGTGTGTGTGTGTGTGTGTTAACGCGCAGTGTGTGTGTGTGTGTGTGTGTGTGTCTCGGTGTTGTGCAGTATGTATTCGCCCCCTCTGTCTCAGCCATGTTAAAGTTCAGTACAGTCTCATGAGGAGGAGTTCTGTACACACACACACACACACACACATCTTACACACACACACAACATACACACCCTACACACACACACACACACACCACCAAACACACTTATTCACACACACAGACACACACACACACACACACACACACACACATCTTACACACACACACACACACACACACACACACACACACCAACAAACACACTTATTTACACACACACTCAGACACACACACCCTTACACACACACACACACACACCAACAAACACACTTATTCACACACACACACACACACACACACACACACACACACCAACAAACACACTTATTCACACACACACACACACACACACACACACACACACACCAACAAACACACTTATTCACACACACACTCAGACACACACACCCTTACACACACACACACACACCAACAAACACACTTATTCACACACACACTCAGACACACACACCCTTACACACACACACACACACCAACAAACACACTTATTCACACACACACACACACACACACACACACATCTTACACATACACACACTCTCTCACACCCACACCTTACACGTACACATCCACACACACACCAACAAACACTTACACACACACACACACACACACATCTTACACACACACACACCCTTACAAACACACCCTTACACACACACACACCAACAAACACACTTATTCACACACACACAACCACACACACACACACACACACACATCTTACACACACACACACCCTTACACACACACACACACCAACAAACACACTTATTCACACACACACTCAGACACACACACCCTTACACACACACACACCAACAAACACACTTATTCACACACACACAACCACACACACACACACACACACATCTTACACACACACACACTCTCTCACTCACACACCTTACACGTACACATCCACACACACACTCACACACTCTCACACACCCTTACACACTCTCACACACTCTTACACACTCACACACACACACTCACACTCACACACTTTCAACCAACACACACACCTTCAGTGTGTGTACCTGCATGGTTGTTAGTACACAGGTTACTTTGTGACAGTGTGTGTGTGTGTGTGTGTGTGTGTGTGATGTACATAACTATTAAACACCACAATAAATAAGTTGAAGTTTAGGGAATCATCATCATCATCATCATCATCATCGTGGTCATGGTGGTAAACCATGGATGTACCTGGTAAACCAGTAACCTGTAACCTGGATGTAAAACCCAGAACAACACACTGACGGTGTGACTGATACAATAATCCATAACGTTTAATTATTTACTCACATTAAAGATGTAAAGCTATTCTTATATAAACACAGTCTAAAGTGTCGTGTGAAGTGTTTGATCTTTCCAGGTGTTTATTTGTCACTCAGAAATGTTCCAGGACTTCAGTCGAACGTTAATATCACACACACACACAGACACACACACACAGACACACACACACACACACACAGCTGGAGTAAATACAGGAGTCAGTTTTTGCCCCTTTGATAAATCATAAATAAACTGTAATTCCTTTGAAAGCTGAGTGAAATGACACTTTCACCACCCAGACCTGATCACTGCCAGACCTGGTGAATCAATAAAACACTGGAATAGAAGCTTTCTGACAAAGTAACACACACTGAAAGATCTCACATCATGTAATTCAGGAACAGATGAGAAACAGAGTGATTGACATGTTTCAGTGTGTAAAGTCTTACAGAGTTGTGTCCAAGGCTTTAGGACTCGGTGAGAGACATCATACACACATGGAGAAAACCTGGAACCGTAGTGAACCTTCCCAGGAGCGTCCGGCCGACCAACATTACTCCAAGAGCACAACGACACCTCACCCAGGGACTCATAGAAGAACCCAGGAGAACATCTAAAGACCTGCAGGCCTCACTCGCCTCAGAACAGTCTTCATGGTTCAACAATCAGAAAGAGACTGGGGGGGGGGGGGGGGATGGTGCCCGGTTCCAAGGCGGAAGACACTGCTGCCCATAAAGAACACGTCTCTGAACAAAAGAGAAAGATGTCATTTTTCCAAAAACCATCGTGAATGGGTTTTCACAGGATTGATGAGATCAAAATGATTGATGTGTCCCGTTACATCTGGCATAAAACTAACACAGCGTTTTATAAAAAGATCATCATATCAGCAGTCACACATGGTGGTGGTAGCGTGATGGTCTGGGCCACAACTCTGCACTCTACCAGAAAATTCTGAGGGACAATGTCTGGACATCAGTTCGTGACCTCAAGCTCAAGCACACTCGGTTTATACAGAGGGACAGCGATCCCAAACACACCAGCAGTCCAAACAAAACACAGTTAAGGGTTTGGAGTGGCCTCGTCAAAGTCTAGCCCTAAATCTGACTGAGGTGCTGTGGCGTGACCTTCAACAGGGGAATCCAATGTGGCTGAATAGAAACAATTCTGCAAAGAGGAGCGGGCCAAAATTCCTCCACAGTGACGTGAAAGAGTCGTTGCTCTTTTTTGCAGAATTGTTTTTCTTCCCTTGAAATTGAATAATGAAATTAGGAATCATGCAAATACTTTTTAATTAATAAATGCACTTATATAAATGTAAATTCCACACTAGTTGTTAAATACTACTGAAATCAACTTATTAACATAAGAATTTTTTTTTTTGAAAGTTTCACGTTTAGTAAAGCCTCCGAGTGGCGCAGTGGTAAAGTGCCTGCACTATCACCTGGAGGTTGCGAGTTCAGTTCCCAGAGCCGTATTCCTCTCTCGCAGCCGGAGGTCTAGAGAGAGCTGATTGGCCGATACCTCTCAGGGGGGAGGGGGGAGGGGTACGCGAAAGGAGCGGATAGTGCTGTCCTCCGAGTGTGTTACTCCGCCCCCAACAGTGTGTGAGCGAGCACTTTGAAAAGGTGTCATGTGGTTCGGCCCTCCACACTGAGTGGTTGTAATAAATTGGGGAGAAAAAATTATAAAAAAAACATGTTTTGTAATGATCAGTTAGATAAAATGTTCAATTTTATTAAGCAAAAATTAACAGAAGATTACAGACGCCATCTTTATTAGATAATAATCAGCACGCGGCCATCAGCCAATCAGAGTCCAGGACGACCCGCGGCCTGCAGTGTAGGGATTAGGGATTAGGGAGTGTGGAGTGAGGCTGCATATAAACTGTCTCAGTCTTAGACTCTGGGACACGCTGACTCAGAGTCAATATAATTAATATTTAATTAGAGTTTAATTACACACTCCTGTAGCTAAACGGTCCAGAGGGACGAGTTACAGAGAGAGAGGATCAAAGCCAGGTTCTGCAGAGTGTGTGTGTGTGTTTGTGTGTGTGTGTGTGTGTGTGTGAGGAGGTTACAGTGTGTGTGTATGTAAAAACTAATCTACTTCAAATAGTAATAGACTGATTACTACTTTAAAGTTGTAATTTGATTACATTACTGATTATAACATGTCAAAAGTGATCAGATTACTGATTATGTTACTGTCAGGTGACTTTAAAAACATCTGTCGTTATGTGCGAAGGGGTGGGCGGGCGCTAATTAATATTAACGAACCTCACGCTTCTCCTCCCCCTTTCCCCTTCCTCCCCCTTTAACCCCACTTCTCCCGTAAGACCTCTGGCCTCGTGTCCGTGTGTCCGTGGGTCTGTGGTGCCGCCCGCGCACACAGTAAACCCGTTACAACATCAAAGCGAAAACTACACAACTCTCTGAGGATTGATCAAAGTGCATGCTCATTAACTGATGCTGCCGCGCAAAACGGGATTTTTTAATAACACTTTTATTAATTTTTAAACACCACATTTGTAACGCGAGTAACGTAATGTTATTGATGTTGGTAACTGTAATTAAATTACATGTATGTGTGTGTGAGTGTGTGTCTCTCTAACACACTGTCACAGTGAGATAAACACTTTAATGTTGAATCCCTCGAGAGCAGCTGTGTGGGTTTATCACCGCTCCACACACACACACACACACACACACACACACACACACACACGTCTCATTTTGCATAAATACATAACTGTGGATCTTCTGAAGTGATTTTATTGTTAGATTTTCAGCTGCAGCATCTCAGAACAACAAAACAAATCACTAACACACACACACACACACACACACACGTATATGAGGATGCGGGAGAAGATGAGTGGGAGAACTCTGTGTGTGTGTGTGTTCAGGATCACCTGGGGGGTGAAAACTTTTGTTGCGGTGCAGAGTTGTGTGTGTGTGTGTGTGTGTATGTGTATGAGCTCTGGATTATAAACAGTAGCAGTGGTTCTGCAGCGAGGCGATCAGCATGTCGACACACGAGCCGCAGGTTAGACGACACGCCGCGCGGCTCACTCACACACTTCAATACACACACACACACACACACACACACAAACACTCTATACACACTATAAACCCTCTGTACGCACTATACACACTCTATACACACTCTACACACTCTATACACACTCTATACACACTCTATACACACTCTGTGTACACTATACACACTCTATACACACTCTACACACTCTATACACACTCTGTGTACACTATACACACTCTGTACACACTATACACACTCTATACACACTCTATACACACTCTATACACACTCTATACACACTCTGTACACACTATACACACTCTATACACACTTTACACACTCTATACACACTCTATACACACTCTGTGTACACTATACACACTCTGTACACACTATACACACTCTATGTACACTATACACACTCTGTACACACTATTCACACTATACACACTCTATGTACACTATACACACTCTATACACACTCTATACAAACTCTATACACACTCTATACACACTCTATGTACACTATACACTCTGTACACACTATACACACTATGTACACTATACACACTCCATGTACACTATACACACTCTGTACACACTATTTACACTCTGTACACACTATTTACACTCTGTACACACTTTATGTACACTATACACACTCTGTACACACTATTTACACTCTGTACACACTCTATGTACACTATACACACTCTATACACACACTATACACACTCTATGTACACTATACACACTCTATGTACACTATAAACACTCTATACACACTCTATACACACTCTATACACACTATACACACTCTATGTACACTATACACACTCTATGTACACTATACACACTCTATGTACACTATACACGCTCTATACACACTATACACACTCTATGTACACTATACACACTCTATACACACTATACACACTCTATGTACATTATACACGCTCTATACACACTCTATGTACACTATACACACTCTATACACACTATACACACTCTATACACACTCTATACAGACTCTATACACACTCTATGTACACTATACACACTTTATACACACTATACACACTCTATACACACTCTATACACACTCTATACACACTCTATGTACACTATACACACTCTATACACACTCTATACACTCTATACACACTCTGTACACACTATACACACTCTATACACACTCTACACACTCTATACACACTATACACACTCTATACACACTCTATGTACACTATACACACTATACACACTCTATACACACTACACACACTCTATACACACTATACACACTCTATGTACACTATACAAACTCTATACACACTTATACAAACTCTATACACACTATACACACTATACACACTCTGTACACATTCTATACACACTTTTTACACACTGTGCACACACTATGTACACTATACACACTCCATACACACTTTACACACTCTATGTACACTATACACACTCTATGTACACTATACACATTCTATGTACACTATACACACTCTATACACACTATACACACTCTATACACACTATACACACTCTATGTACACTATACACACTCTATACACACTATACACACTCTATACACACTATACACACTCTATGTACACTATACACACTCTATACACACTCTATACACACTATACACACTCTATACACACTATACACACTCTATACACACTCTATACACACTCTATACACACTCTATACACACTCTGTACACACTATACACACTCTATACACACTATACACACTCTATACACACTATACACACTCTATACACACTATACACACTCTATGTACACTATACACACTCTATGTACACTATACACACTCTATGTACACTATACACACTCTATGTACACTATACACACTCTATGTACACTATACACACTCTATACACACTAAACACACTCTATACACACTTTGTACACACTATACACACTCTATACACACTATACACACTCTATGTACACTTTACACACTATATACACACTATACACACTCTATACACACTATACACACTCTATACACACTATACACACTCTATGTACACTATACACACTATACACACTCTATGTACACTATACACACTATACACACTCTATGTACACTATACACACTCTATACACACTATACACACTCTATGTACACTATACACACTCTATACACACTATACACACTCTATGTACACTATACACACTCTATACACACTCTATGTACACTATACACACTCTGTACACACTATACACACTCTGTACACACTATACACACTCTATACACACTATACACACTCTGTACACACTATGCACACACTATGTACACTCTATACACACTATACACACTCTATATACACTCTATACACACTCTATGTACACTATACACACTCTATACACACTCTATATACACTCTATGTACACTATACACACTCTATACACAATCTATATACACTATACACACTCTATACACACTATACACACTCTATACACACTATACACACTCTATGTACACTATACACACTCTATACACACTATACACACTCTATGTACACTATACACACTCTGTACACACTATACACACTCTATACACACTATACACACTCTATACACACTATAAACACTCTATGTACACTATACACACTCTATACACACTAAACACACTCTATACACACTCTGTACACACTATACACACTCTATACACACTATACACACTCTGTACACTCTATACATAATCTATGTACACTATACACACTCTATACACACTATACACACTCTATGTACACTATACACACTCTGTACACACTATACACACTCTATACACACTATACACACTCTGTACACACTATGCACACACTATGTACACTCTATACACACTATACACACTCTATACACACTCTATACACACTAAACACACTCTATACACACTCTGTACACACTATACACACTCTATACACACTAAACAAACTCTATACACACTCTATACACACTCTGTACACTCTATACATAATCTATGTACACTCTATACACACTATACACACTCTATACACACTCTATGTACACTATACACACTCTATACACACTCTATATACACTCTATGTACACTATACACACTTTATACACACTCTATGTACACTATACACACTCTATACAAACTCTATATACACTCTATGTACACTATACACACCCATATATACACTATACAAATACTATACACACACACACACACACACACACACTCTATACACACTATATGTTGTATATACTCTATACACATTCTATGCAAACTCTCACCCTGTATACACACTATACACACTATTCACACACACATACACACTATCACACTCTATACACACTCTACACATACACTATACACACACTATATACACGGTACACACTATATACACTAAACACTCTATATATGCAATATACATACTACACACACTCTACAAATACTATACACACCATTCACACACACACACACACACACTATACACACTATACAAATACTATACACACCATTAACATTCTATACATGCATCCTCTTTACACTTTATACACACTATACACGCACTGTATACACACTATAAGTTTAGCCCAGTGCAAAAGTTTGTGCATCCTTTACATAAAATTAGAGGACCTGTGCAGAAAATGCATTCTTGTCTGTTTGACATGGATCCAGGACACGCCCACATTTACAAAAAAAAAAGAAAAAGTTTTTTAGGACATTTTAATGTTTAATTGTAAATCGTAATTCCTTTTTTAATTAAAGCATTACATGTTGTTGTATTAGAACTCATGGGGGCACAAACTTATGCTTTCCTTTGTGTTTATATATAGGTGTGTGTACTGTGTAGTGTACAGAAATATAAACGTGTGTTATAAAGGGTGTAGTCCTGCACTTTTAGAGCGTTTGAGGTTTTCAGGTGTGGAGAACGTTCAGGGACGGTTCCACACAGAACCCGCCAGGACGACGAGAACCGATCAGGCTTTTATAGGTGCAAAAATAATCCTTTAAACTTTAAAACATTAGAGCTAAACTAGGACTGAAACGATTCCTAATCCCATTACTGAAATAAAAGCTTCTTTTAATTAACGTTAAAAGCTTGCGTTATGTTTTTGCGCAATTATTTGTTTGCTTTGACACGCCGCGCTTCCGGATGCAAACCGCCAGTAAACACAGACGAAGAAGCAGCGCTGACGTCACCCACAAAGCGGAAGGAGACGCGAACAGTTAGTGTGTATTGATTTAATGGAGCGTTCTGTTACGGCTGCAAAATGGACAGGAGCGATAAAAAACCTTCCACAACGTAGGGCTTTGTATAATTATTTATTTTAACGTGTGTGTTATGTGCTAAAATGCCCCTCTGCCATGGATTGCCCCCCCCTGCCCCCCCACACAAATGAATAAACAAAAATTAAGACACGTAATGCAAATTCTCATATAATGTTTTATTTGTGCCACATTTATGTTGCAGGTGTTTGTCATCTAATACAAAAATGTTTACACTAAATAAATAAAAGATTACACCAAACGATTTTTATTATAAAATAAGTAATATAAAAATATACATGTTGTATATAAAACAAAATATATATAATTTATATATTTTTTTCCTATACAACATGTCTTTTTAAAATTTCTTATTTTATAATTAAATTCGTTTGGTGCATCATAAACCTATAAATTTATGTTCGAATATAATATTTAATAGAGATTATGTGTGTGTGTGTGGGGGGGGGGGGCATTTTAGCGCATAACAGTGTGTCTTAGTTTTTTTGATACTTAAAGTCATCAATATCTTTTTTATAGTTTTTGCATCTGAGAAAAGGCTTTAAAATAAGAATGTATTTGACTGTAATGCACTTAACTCATCTCAGTCACCTTTAATCTGTTCCCTGTATTGTGAAGAACGACGATGTTTATTGTTGATAAAATGCTGTATGCGTTTAAAAAATAAGAGTAGATTTTTCTAAAAAGAAAACCAATTAATCTTTGTTTCTCTTATATATTATACATTGATGATTTATTAAGCAAAAGTACATTTTATCCGATTAATCGATTAAATCTTTGGTAGAATACTGGATTTTAGAATATATAATATTAGAATATTCGATAGCTACAGCCCCACTCTAAACTCCACCTTCCATTCCTCAGTACAACCAGCAGGAAATAATCTGCAAAAATAATGGCACCCCTCGGACAGTGTACAAAACATCGGCATAGTAACAGTTACCTTTATAATAAAAACACAACATGTCAAGCTACAATGTTTATAAAATACATCACACACACACACACACACGTGCAGGTGTTCTCACTGGGTGTGTTTATTCCTCTGTTTTCATTCAGCATCCATTAAAAAGGATTAGAATCTAATTGAATAAAGTTTGTTTAATGCGAGGTTACTGTGACCCACTTGATTAGAACGGACTTCATTATTCCGCGCGAACGTGAACGTGACCGCGTGAGAGACGCTCTTCCTCTCAGACACTAACAATCCCACAGTCCTCTTCTGAGTAAATATAAACAGGGTTGGAGAGTCTTTCACTGTCCGGGTTTACAAACTAAACATTTATTTATAAAGATAACTATCTCACACACACACACACACAC
>NC_071108.1:37360000-37365000 GCF_024256425.1 Clarias gariepinus | reverse complement strand
AAGAATTATGACTCTGGGATTATAGTATTATGGATTATAGTGTTAGGGATTATAGTGTTAGGGATTATGGTGTTAGGGATTATGGTGTTAGGGATTATAGTGTTAGGGATTATGGTGTTAGGGATTATGGTGTTAGGGATTATAGTGTTAGGGATTATGGTGTTAGGGACTATAGTGTTAGGGATTATGGTGTTAGGGACTATAGTGTTAGGGATTATGGTGTTAGGGATTATAGTGTTAGGGATTATAGTGTTAGGGATTATGGTGTTAGGGATTATGGTGTTAGGGATTATGGTGTTAGGGATTATAGTGTTAGGGATTATAGTGTTAGGGATTATAGTGTTAGGGATTATGGTGTTAGGGACTATGGTGTTAGGGATTATGGTGTTAGGGACTATAGTGTTAAGGATTATGGTGTTAGGGATTATAGTGTTAGGGATTATAGTGTTAGGGATTATGGTGTTAGGGATTATGGTGTTAGGGATTATGGTGTTAGGGATTATAGTGTTAGGGATTATAGTGTTAGGGATTATAGTGTTAGGGATTATGGTGTTAGGGACTATGGTGTTAGGGATTATGGTGTTAGGGACTATAGTGTTAGGGATTATGGTGTTAGGGATTATGGTGTTAGGGATTATGGTGTTAGGGATTATGGTGTTAGGGATTATAGTGTTAGGGACTATAGTGTTAGGGATTATAGTGTTAGGGATTATAGTGTTAGGGATTATAGTGTTAGGGATTATGGTGTTATAGTGTTAGGGATTATAGTGTTAGGGACTATAGTGTTAGGGATTATAGTGTTAGGGATTATAGTGTAAGGGATTATAGTGTTAGGGATTATGGTGTTATAGTGTTAGGGATTGTAGTGTGGGCTGATGGTGAAGGGGTTATGGGGTAGAGATTATGGATTTGGGAGTCGGGTTTGGGATCAGGGTTTAGAATTTAGGGATTATAGGTATAAAAATTATTTATCTACAGTAAATAAACATTGTACAACCATATAATAATCAGTGTGTGTGTGTGTGTGTATATTTTTGTGTTGGTCTATGTGTGTGTGTGTGTGTGCATGGTGCATGTGTGTGTGTGTGTGCATGGTGCATGTGTGTGTGTCTGTGTATGTTTCTGTTGGTCTATGTGTGTACATGTGTGTGTGCATGGTGCGTGTTTGTGTGTGTGTGTGTGTGTGTGTGTGTGTGTGTGCAGCATTCCCTCCAGTGAGTGGCAGGAGTGTCCTGAATACACACCCTCTGTACAGAACGAGTGTTACTTCAGCAGAGACTTCACACAGATCTGGAAGATGTACTGTGTCCAGCTGCGCTCCACTACACACAACGTCACGTACGACGAACAGTGTTTCACTGTGGAGAACATCGGTACACACACACACACACACACACACACACACACTGATGTGTATATATGTTTTTGTGATGTGGTGTGTAGTAATGACTTCAGTCACCTGTGTCTGCTCCTGTGACCTTTTGACCTCCGTGTGACCCCCCCTCCCCAGTGTACCCCGACCCCCCCATCAGTCTGAACTGGACGCTGCTGAACGTCAGTCGGTCTAGGATGAACTTTGACATCATGGTGCGTTGGGCTCCGCCCCCTTCAGCGGAGGTGCAGACCGGCTGGATGAATCTAAAATACGAAGTCCATTACCGCGTCCAGAACTCCTCCCACTGGGACAAGGTAGGCCACGCCCATCATGCCTGCAGCCGCTCTGCATCTCTTTCACATTCTGGATTTATACACCTCATTAAAGATCCTCATCTGTAACGCTAAATAGCCCTTCGTCCTGCCTTCACATCAGACAGTGTGACAGCAGCTTCAACCTATTATATTACTACGCTGCTAGCATGCTAGCTAACTAGCGTCCTTATACTAATACGAATAACTTAGCCCTGTTTTAGCTCCTAAAAAACAGTTAGGTTCGGTCATGTCATTTTAAGTGACAGACACTGAAACTGTGTGTTTGGAACAGGAGTGAAACAGATCGAGTGTCAGAGATACAGAAGTGTGTGTGTGTGTGGGTGTGTGTGTGTGTAAGTGTTTGTTATCACATCACTAGGAACACCTACAGGCACGAGACATGTTCTAAAGGAGGTTTCCATGCTAAAACCGCTAGCCCAAGCATTAATTAATCTCTGTTTTACCTGCTGTTACAGTGTTAGCCGCTCGCTAAACCATATAGTGTGTGTGTGTGTGTGTGTGTGTGTGTGTTTTCACATCACTAACACAAAACAAACAGGAATAATATTTATAGCGGGTTACTTAGCAACATAACTATCCTGCTAATGAAATGTTAATCAGTTTTAATCAGAACGTGCCCTACCAGACAAAGTAGTTGCATCAGCTCACGCAGACGATATATCAGTTATATACTACCATCTAGAGGACATTCAGGTCCAACAGCCTTAAAATCCCTAATCACGCACCGTTGGAGGACAGCGCTATCCGCTCCCTCCGCTTGCGTGAGCTCACAGACGCCCCTGATTGGCTGTAGAGCCGTGATTAATGTGGGAGCACTGAGTACCTCCGGCTGTGAGAGGTTACAGCATCACCCGGGAATCGAACCAGCGATCTCTGGAAGATAGGGCGAGAACTTTACCACTGCGCCACTCGGAGGCCCTTTAACTGAAGGTTTATAGACATACGCACAGTATATAGAGTATAGACATACGCACAGTATATAGAGTATAGACATACGCACAGTATATAGAGTATAGACATACGCACAGTATATAGAGTATAGACATACGCACAGTATATAGATATAGACATACGCACAGTATATAGATATAGACATACGCACAGTATATAGAGTATAGACATACGCACAGTATATAGATATAGACATACGCACAGTATATAGATATAGACATACGCACAGTATATAGATATAGACATACGCACAGTATATAGAGTATAGACATACGCACAGTATATAGAGTATAGACATACGCACAGTATATAGATATAGACATACGCACAGTATATAGATATAGACATACGCACAGTATATAGATATAGACATACGCACAGTATATAGAGTATAGACATACGCACAGTATATAGAGTATAGACATACGCACAGTATATAGATATAGACATACGCACAGTATATAGAGTATAGACATACGCACAGTATATAGATATAGACATACGCACAGTATATAGAGTATAGACATACGCACAGTATATAGATATAGACATACGCACAGTATATAGAGTATAGACATACGCACAGTATATAGATATAGACATACGCACAGTATATAAAGTATAGACATACGCACAGTATATAGATATAGACATACGCACAGTATATAGAGTATAGACATACGCACAGTATATAGATATAGACATACGCACAGTATATAGAGTATAGACATACGCACAGTATATAGATATAGACATACGCACAGTATATAGAGTATAGACATACGCACAGTATATAGATATAGACATACGCACAGTATATAGATATAGACATACGCACAGTATATAGATATAGACATACGCACAGTATATAGATATAGACATACGCACAGTATATAGATATAGACATACGCACAGTATATAGAGTATAGACATACGCACAGTATATAGAGTATAGACATACGCACAGTATATAGATATAGACATACGCACAGTATATAGATATAGACATACGCACAGTATATAGATATAGACATACGCACAGTATATAGATATAGACATACGCACAGTATATAGATATAGACATACGCACAGTATATAGATATAGACATACGCACAGTATATAGAGTATAGACATACGCACAGTATATAGATATAGACATACGCACAGTATATAGATATAGACATACGCACAGTATATAGATATAGACATACGCACAGTATATAGATATAGACATACGCACAGTATATAGATATAGACATACGCACAGTATATAGAGTATAGACATACGCACAGTATATAGATATAGACATACGCACAGTATATAGAGTATAGACATACGCACAGTATATAGATATAGACATACGCACAGTATATAGAGTATAGACATACGCACAGTATATAGATATAGACATACGCACAGTATATAGATATAGACATACGCACAGTATATAGATATAGACATACGCACAGTATATAGATATAGACATACGCACAGTATATAGATATAGACATACGCACAGTATATAGATATAGACATACGCACAGTATATAGAGTATAGACATACGCACAGTATATAGATATAGACATACGCACAGTATATAGATATAGACATACGCACAGTATATAGATATAGACATACGCACAGTATATAGATATAGACATACGCACAGTATATAGAGTATAGACATACGCACAGTATATAGAGTATAGACATACGCACAGTATATAGATATAGACATACGCACAGTATATAGATATAGACATACGCACAGTATATAGATATAGACATACGCACAGTATATAGATATAGACATACGCACAGTATATAGAGTATAGACATACGCACAGTATATAGAGTATAGACATACGCACAGTATATAGATATAGACATACGCACAGTATATAGAGTATAGACATACGCACAGTATATAGATATAGACATACGCACAGTATATAGAGTATAGACATACGCACAGTATATAGATATAGACATACGCACAGTATATAGAGTATAGACATACGCACAGTATATAGATATAGACATACGCACAGTATATAAAGTATAGACATACGCACAGTATATAGATATAGACATACGCACAGTATATAGAGTATAGACATACGCACAGTATATAGATATAGACATACGCACAGTATATAGAGTATAGACATACGCACAGTATATAGATATAGACATACGCACAGTATATAGATATAGACATACGCACAGTATATAGATATAGACATACGCACAGTATATAGATATAGACATACGCACAGTATATAGATATAGACATACGCACAGTATATAGATATAGACATACGCACAGTATATAG